>NC_141137.1:164297523-164302523 GCF_053477565.2 Lygodium microphyllum
CGCTTACGGGTTGGGTGCCTAATCATTTAGGTGGTGCTGATAGCATCTCCTACCAGAACTGGTGGCTAACTTTCTCCCCAGGAATGGGGGAGGGAGGACCAGAACATGCCACTGAAAGGCTCTATTGAAACAAGTATGAGCTGTCAATAATGTAGGGGGAGTAGGATGGGTGGTTGGTTAGATCCGGTATGGGTCGTACATGGGCACTGGTTGGAGTCGGCGGCTCTCCCGGATCTCGTAGGGATCCCCGGGGAAGAGAATCGAGTTGGCCCTTGCGAACAGCTTGATGAACTATCTCTCTTCAACTACCTGAGCACGATGCAGCGGAAAGAAGATCCATGGACCGGACCCCATCCCGTAGGAACTACAAGATCACCCCAGGGGATGCCAAAATCATCCGGGGGTCACAGATCGACCATAAAACCTGATTCGAGGAGTAGAATGCATTGGTGTCTGCTCCAGTTGGCGGTAAGGGTCGGAGAAGGGCAACCACTCACTCTTGAGGCAAAAGAGTCGATAGAAAAAGAAAAGGAAATGCCGGCGAAGAGCCTCTTTTGGTCTGGTTCCCCCGTAGATCGGGAGTCTGAACTAGGAGAATGTTGAGATATCGAGCTCCACTCGTGATACGCCAGGGTGACCGTTGTGTATTTATGTCACCGACTTGTCAGTTGCAGACGCGGTTGGTACACCGCCCATGAATAATAGCTACATGATAGCTATCCTTATCTACTCTAGTTTGTGGCTCAGTTAGTATGCCACCTTAGTTAGTTGAGTTTGGTTTGAGACCCATATATAGGTTTCTTCTATTTCTTTGTACAAGAGTTCTTTTTGGCTTACACAACTAAGAAGAGGAAAACTGTTTTCAGCCTCCACCCTTGTGTGTCTTCCCCCATTGTGCAAGCAAGAAAGCTTCAAGCGAGACTCCTTCCTTCTCTCCCACAATCTTGACATGGTATCAGAGCCTTGTTCGTGGTAAGGAGCTCAAGAAAGCAAGCCAAGCTCGCGGTGTTCTGGTAAGAGGGGCAGTGTTGCTTTCATTTTCTGTTTTGGGAGCAGATCTCTGCAGGTAGCACAGCCGAAAATTGCAGGAGTGCATTGTCTCAGGTTGAGACGCCCTTCGTAGTGAAGCAAGAGGGCAGTATATGCTGCAGGAGTGAGCTTTAGCTCTTGGCGACCCTGTTTTTTTTATTTGAGGCCATTTCGGGGCCTGTTTTGGAGGCGGAAGTTTTCTGCACGCACTCAGAAAAAGGCTCAGTTTTATGCTGTTCAGCCACTGTTCTACAGGTCAGTGAAAAGTTACTGTAGAAATTGCATCGTATGCCTGTGCGCAAAGACATTGGGAGTTTCAGAATCATCCTTGGTTTCTATTTATGCAAAATCGTCACTAGGAAGTGACTGTGTGGTCAAATACCACTTTCGCCAGTTTTGCAGATTTGCCCTTGTGAGGGTGAAGCTGAGTTTTTGCAGTGACAGAATTTTTCGTAGTGTTCTGTAATGGCGTCTAATTCTCTTTCACAGATTGTAACTGAAAAGCTTGACAAGAACAACTTCCAGGTATGGAAGTTTAGAATGACGAATTTCCTTATGGGAAAAGGATATTGGGAATTTGTTGCAGGAAATGAAGAAGAACCAGTTCTTCCTGATGTTTCCAATCAACAGCAAATGTAGGCATTCAAAGCATGGCATGAGAGAGCCAGGAAAGTTATGTATTGGTTGTCTATCAGCATTTCAGACTCTATGATTGTGCATATTCAGGATGCAAGTATGCCAAAGGAGGCATGGGATACTTTGTCAAAAATGTACAGCACAAATACGCAAGCCAGGAAAATGCAGCTCAAGCAAGAGTTGCACAATGTGCAAAGAGAAAATATGAGCATCAACGACTACCACATGAAGGTGAAGAAGATTGCAGATGCACTTGCTTCCATTGGGTCACCAGTGGAAGATGATGATTTAGTTTCTGTGACCTTGAATGGTCTAGGAAAGGATTATGCACAGTTTCGGACATCCATTTCAGTTCATGAAAGATTTCCTGATTTTGAGGAGCTGATTGCTTTTCTAATTTCTGAGGAGCAAAGAAATGGTGGTGCATCTTCTTCAGGAGGAACTTCAAAAGAAGCTGTCTTCTACTCAAATGCTGGAAGGGGTAGAGGCAGAGGTAGAGGAGGCCGATATGGAAGCCGTGGCAGAAATCAGAATATGCAGCAAACTCAAGAAAACCAGTCCTATGGAGGAGGACATGGTAACTCTAGAGGCAGGGGGAGCCAAAGAGGTCGTGGTGGATGGCAAAGAGGCCAAAATGCAAACAGTAATGTTGAATGCTACTATTGTGGTAAAATGGGTCATATGGCTAAAGACTGCTATAAAAAGCAGAATGACATCATGAATGGAAAACTGCAACAAGGAAATTATGCATCCTCTAGTAGACAGGGTGATGACAGAAATGAGCATCTGTTTATGGTGCAGCACATGAATAATTCTGTGACAAGTGCAGAAGAAAGCAACGATGTATGGTATGTTGACTCAGGTGCATCAAACCATATGACAGGTCATGCAGAATGGATGGAGGATGCAAGGAAAATGGAAAAACTAGGATTTGTGGAGACTGGTGATGATACTACACATCCTATTGTGCAGATTGGAAAAATTCCCTTGTCTATGCAGGATGGGAAAAAGAAATACCTGTCCGATGTATTTCATGTCCCGAATATCACCAAGAATCTGGTTTCTGTTGGTCAAATGGTTGAGCATGGCTTGTAGGTCAGATTTAATCCTCATGGATGCTTTGTTGAGGATATGAAAAATAAAGGTCGCGTGATAGCAAAAGGAAAGAAGAAGGGCAGAATGTTTACATTGGATGCAGACATGTCTGAATTGAGTGCAGCAATGTTTGCACATGGGACCGGTGTAGTTGCAGATATTGATATCTGGCATAAACGCATTGGTCATGTTAATGTACAGCGACTTAAATCAATGCAGGCCCAAAATATTGTTGCAGGATTGCCAAAATTCAAGGTTGCAGAAATGCATAAGGTATGTGAAGCCTGTCAGTTTGGAAAACAGGCAAGGAAACCATTTCCTAGACATGTTCAAGAGAGTGAAAAGCCATTGGAATTAATCCACTCTTATGTGTGGACTACTAAAGCTGCATCTCTTGGAGGCTGTCATTATTTTGTCACTTTTATTGATGACTATAGCAGAAAAGTTTGGGTGTATTTTATGAAAAAGAAAAGTGAAGTTTTTGGGCATTTCAAAACCCTTAAAGCTATGGCTGAAAAAGAAACAGGTATGCAAATAAAATGCCTAAGGTCAGATGGAGGGGGAGAGTACCTCTCAAATGAGTTTGCAAGGTTCCTACAGGAGCATGGCATAAAGCAGCAATATTCATGCAGTCATACCCCACAACAAAATGGAATTGCAGAAAGAAAAAACAGGCATATTGGAGAGGTATCTCGTGCCATGCTCAATGAAAAAGACTTGCCATATTTTTATTGGGCTGAAGCAGTTGCTACAGCAGTCTACATAATGAACAGGACTCCCACTGCAGCAATACATGGAATGACTCCAGAGGAGAGGTATACTGGTAGGAAACCAGATATTTCTCATTTGAAAATTTTTGGTTGCATTGCCTATGTACATGTGCCAGATGAGTTGAGATCCAAGTTGGATCCAAAAGCTGAGAAGTGCATCTTTATTGGTTATTCTCTGCAGCAAAAAGGGTATAGATGCTATAACCCTTCTACTCGTAAGTTTACAGTGAGCAGAGATGTTGTTTTTGATGAGATGAGTAGCTGGTATAAACCAGTAAATGTGATTGATGATGTAGATGCACAAAATGGTAATGCTGCACAAAATTCACACCAGCAGTCACAAAATATTAGTGGACCTGGAGCGTCCTCTAGTAGTGGTTCACATTCTTCGCCATGGACAGGCAGATTGAGATCAGGAGAATCTTCTCAAAGCAATACAGATAGTGGTATGCAGGTATCACGAAAAGGAAAAGAGAAGGTTGATCAGCCCATGTTTGATGTGAATGCAGGTCACTCTTATGTGGATGGTGAATCCAGTGGCTCAGAACAGAGCATTGATGATGAGTTGGGTATTCCTTCTATTGTTACACCTGGAGTAAGGAAGACCAGGGATGTTTTGAGAGCACCTAGGAGTGAACCTACTTTGCGCAGGTCTACGAGAGCTAGGTATCCTGTGGATAGGCTGAAATATGATGGATTTACAGCCATTCACTATGCATATATGGTTAAAGTAATACAAGAACCAGAACCCACTTCTTTTGAGGAAGCCATGGGAAAAGAAAAATGGGAGAAAGCCATGGATGAAGAAATGGATGCCTTGGAAGCAAATGCTACATGGGAATTGGTACCTTTGCCTAAAGGTAAAAATGCAATTGGCTGTAAGTGGGTTTATAAGGTGAAGCACAATGCAAATGGTTCTGTGAATAGATACAAGGCAAGATTAGTAGTCAAGGGGTATGCACAAACATATGGCATTGACTATGAAGAAACATTTAGTCTGGTTGCAAGGATGGCAACCGTAAGAGCAGTCATTGCTATGGCTGCATCAAAGGGATGGTCTTTACATCAGATGGATGTAAAGAATGCCTTCTTGCATGGTGATTTGCAAGAAGAGGTCTATATGGAGCAGCCACCAGGTTATGTGCATGCTGTTCATCCTGAGTTTGTTTGCAGGTTGAAGAAAGCCTTGTATGGCTTGAAGCGAGCACCTAGAGCATAGTCTGACAAGATCGGACAGTATCTTGTCACTATTGGCTTTCAGATTTCCAAGGCAGATTTCTCACTTTATGTGAGAAAAACAGAGAATGGTTTTATGCTACTTGTCATTTATGTTGATGATTTGATTATGACAGGTGACAGTGATGAAGATATCCTTCATGTGAAAATGCAATTGAAGCAGAAGTTTGAGATGAAGGATTTGGGAGAGCTGCGTTATTTCTTGGGCATTGAGGTGATTAGATCACCAAGTGG
>NC_141137.1:164307523-164320023 GCF_053477565.2 Lygodium microphyllum
AGCTTACTGTCTGATTTTTATTTAAATCAGAATAATGGAAAAAGAAAGAGTGATTCAGGCATTCAACAAAAAATTTCAACAGATTCTATAATCATTTGATTCTACAACCAAGTACCTTACAGTAACTCCATGCATTTACTCTTTTAGAGGAAATTTCTTTATGCAAACTATCAACGTTATGAATTTCGAGTATGAAACCGGTAATTATCACACTTTTTGCCCCATCAGTTGCGTAGCCTAGTTGTATCAAAAGATTGAAGATAGCTTCTTTTTAGTGGTAGGTACAAAAACTTGTGGTAATTTTCTACAAAATGCTCTTGGAGTTATGATTTTTGCGGAACCTCGTTACGCAATGGCAAAATTGGAAGAAGGAGATACTTCAGCTCAATTGAATGATCAAGAGGAGTTTAAAAAAATATGTATTCGAATAAAAAGAGATAGAAAACCCAGTGTTATAATACGGATTGGGACATGTACAACAGAAATCATAAAAATGGATCTAGAAGGTATAGCGCCTAGGCTAGAAAACGATCTTGGGGTCCCAATTGTAGTGGCACGGGCCAATGGCTTGGATTATGCCTTTACCCAGGGGGAAGATACTGTACTAGCCACCACGGCGCATCGGTGTCCCAAACGTAATATATCCAAACCTCAATATAGGGAAGATGTAGTTGATACCGTCAATGGACTCGAACCCAATGAGTTGAAAAATAATTTACCCAACTCAAAAATACGAGAATCGGACAATAATTACTTAGTCCTTTTTGGCTCCTTACCATCTAATGTAGCTTCCCAATTGAATTTGGAATTGAAGCGACAATCCATTGATGTATCGGGTTGGTTACCCTCTCAACGATACACCGAACTTCCTTCACTAGGTGATGGAGTTTACGTCTGTGGCGTAAATCCATTCTTGAGTCGTACGGCAACGACTCTAATGAGGCGTAAAAAATGTCGGTTAATTGGAGCACCTTTTCCAATTGGACCTGACGGAACGAGGGCGTGGATAGAAAAAATTTGTTCTGCATTTGGTATAGAACTATGCGGTTTGCAAGAAAGAGAGGCTTACATTTGGGATAGCCTAAAAAATCATCTTGAAATAGTCAAAGGAAAATCTGTTTTTTTTATGGGAGACAATTCGTTGGAAATCTCAATAGCGAGGTTCTTGATTCGATGTGGAATGATTGTTTACGAAATAGGTATCCCATATATGGATAAGAGATATCAGGCTGCTGAACTACTTTTTTTGAGAAACACTTGCGAAACAATGAATGTTCCAATGCCACGAATTGTAGAGAAACCAGACAATTATAATCAAATTCAGCGTATGCACGAATTGGAACCTGATCTAGCCATTACTGGAATGGCCACGCGAATCCTTTAGAAGCAAGAGGAATTGATACAAAATGGTCAGTTGAGTTCACATTTGCCCAAATTCACGGGTTTACCAATGCAAAAGATGTGCTCGAACTTGTAACTCGTCCTTTAAAACGTAATTTCAAATTGGGAACTTTAAAACAAAACGTCTTGCTGAGACAAAAAACAAATCATTAAAGAAATTTTCACTGGTAAATCAAAAGAAAAAAACTAGTTTCTAATTAGGAATAAAAATAGCAATAAAACAAAAAAAATTAACAATGAGTTTCCATCTATCTTTTCTATAGTAAACGTTACGATTTTTTACTAAAATTTCCATTGAGCCCATGCATAGTATGAATGTCAAACATGCTATGCAAAGGCATACTAACTATACGTATACTACCTTCTAGACATTACGAAGAACATATTGACTCACGCGACGTAACTTATTTTTTGTTATTGATCCAATTCAATCTTTTTTATTTCTAAAATAGTCAATAAATCTATCTATCTATTGACTATTGATTCCAGAATGAGGATATAATAAAAAAGGACTTTCTGGTAGTAAATAGTGTATAATCAATCGTTATTCATCAAATAATATAGGAGGGAGAATCGGATATTATTAAAAACAATAAGATCAAATTAGGATCTTGCTTTTTTGGAATGACATCATTTGTTTGGATTGGAAATGCTAGTTCCTTGTTAATCCTTGGATTTTATCATGGCCTATTATCGACATTACCCATGAGTCCGTCGCAGATTTTATGTGTAAGATCCTTTTTTATACAAGGGAGCATCGGTGAAATCACTGCATTGATCGGATCAATGATTGGTCAATTACTTCTATTTTCAGCCATACTTTACTCCCCTTTGTATGTAGCGATATTGAAGCCTCATATCGCAACTATTGCAGTAATACCATGCATGTTTTTCTACTGGTTTGAAACAAAAAATCTACCGAATTATCAAGTTTTACGACCTATAAGATCAATTCGCGATTTCAAAATAGTTGTTATATTCTTAACTAATTTTTTATTTCAAATATTGAATCCAATCTTGTTACCAAATCCCGCTTTGGCGAGATTGCTTCACCTCTTTGTATTTCGATATAGCAATAATCCATTGTTTCTAACAAGCAGTTTTCTCGGTTGGTTAATTGGTCATGTCTTATTCGGCTATTTAGCTAATCTATTGGTGCATCAAGTAGAGAGAAATTCAACGATACCGTATCTGTTGACTAAACGTATCATTCATAAATATTTTAGTATTATCTTCTTTATCAAACTGTTGCTTTGCCTCGGTAGGGCCCCCGTATCTTTCTTGACTAGAAAGTTTCAAAATGAACTAATTAGCTACGACAAGAGCTGCCTCGATTTACCATCCCCTGTGCATTGGCTTTGTAACCCGTGGCCGGCATCTTTTTTTGATCCAAATAGAACAAATCGGGCTCTGTGTTATAGAAAGAAAAGCCGAAGGAGTGATCAACGCATTGTTAAAAAAAGACAATCAACTTATTTTTTTGATAATTGTTTGGTCGATGGTAAACCACGATTGTATTTCACGTCACTATCTAGTGCGTCAATTTTTAGAAGACAATTAGAAGAATCATTAAAGAATTTTGAGGTTCTACCGTTAGAGCTTTATTCATATCAGAATTGGATTTTAGATCAAGCGAAGAAAAGGGAAAATTTACATAATGAGCTGAAGGATCAAATCAAACTTATGGAGCTGAACTCCATACTTTCGGAAGCGATTGAACAAAAAATTGGATTGAGGAAGGAAGAGGATGCGGAAAGAACGAACATATCTAAGATATATGATCCTTTATTAAGTAATTTTTTTAGGGGCAGGATTCCAACTCCACAGTCGTTTCTAACAACAAATGACTTGATCAAACCGATAAAAGATACATATAGAAATTATGCAGGAGAATTTCATTATAAAAATCGAATAGCTAATTGGATTTATAGTGAATACATTTATTTTGAAAATAGCAAGATTCCGCTTCCTTGGGAAGACTTGTCAATAGATTCCATCGAAGTTTTACTTTTCACGTTTAACGAGTTGATGCCTTATAAGCAGTCATTTGGTATGGGACTCGAAACTATTGTGAAAAAAGAAACAAAAAAATTGACAAACCAAAAATCCTCTTTTGTGACTTGGGAAGAGATTTTCAAATTATTGCCAATGGATCGAGCTTTGTTTCTTCTCTATTTGGAGGAAACGTGTGGAAACCCTAGTCACCTTGAATTATCTAATATATATTTACTCAATCAATTAAAGCCTATTAATAATTTGAAAAGAAAAAAATGTTTGATTCATCGAGTGGACGATCTGGAAAGAGAGTTATTTCAGAATATTCAATTAATGTTTGATAATCGATTTGATCTAGCCGGCGCAGAAAGTGACGTCCGTCATAAAAGATTAAGAAATTTGGCCATTAGTATTGGAAAGACAAATGCAAGGTCGGTTAAATTAGTAAAGTGTTATACGAAATCTTCTGATTTCCGAAGAAAAATTATTAAGGGATCTATGCGGTCGAGAAGACGAAAAACGTTGATTTGGGAATTGTTCCAAGGAAAGACCCATTCGCCTTTCTTTATGAGACTTATGGAAATTCCTGTTCCATCCCATAAAAAGAATCAACTTATTTGAATTACGAAACATTAATAGATAATGCGGGAAAAGGACTGGATATTGATATAGAACAAACATCTAAGTTTCCATCACCTCAAGGATTTCTAAGCAGATCAAAGTATGAACGGCTAGGCATAGCCGCTAGATTGGATGTAGGGCCCATACACACGGGTAGGGGCTTGCTATTAGTAGCACAATCCAATTTTAGACGATATATCAAACTACCCGTTTTGATTGTACTTAAGAATATTGGTCGTATATTATTGTTTCAATGCCCGGAATGGCTTGAAGATTGGATCGATTTATGCAAAGAAACTCATATTATATGTAGTTATGATGGAGAAGAGTACTCACAAACCAGGTTCCCAGGACGTTGGTTGAAAGAGGGTATTCAAATAAAGATTTTGTTTCCGTTCAGACTGAAACCTTGGCAGAATCAGGAGAAAAGAAGAATTGGTGGTAAAAATATTGCCGGATACAGGAAATCCCAAAACCCAGATACTTTTATTAATTACTTAAATACTAAAAAAGCTGAGTTCACCTACTTAACAGCTTGGGGATTTCAAACAGATTTACCTTTTGGAACTATAAAAGAGGAACTTCCTTTTTGGAAACCCATTAGGATAGAGTTGATTAGAATAATTCAAAAGAATATGCTTTTAGGAACCAGGCAAGCCCACCATTTCCTTTCTAAACAAACTGCACTTGCAAAATTCTTGCAAAATTTAGCAAACAAATTCAATTTCTTTTATACACTAGAAGGAACTAGTGGAAAAATAAGTTGGAAAAATAGGTTAGAAAACAAAAAATTAGTAAATTCCAAATTCAAGCGCGATGAAGACTTTTTCAATGGAAGGTCAGTCGATAAAAAAGTCTAGTCAAACTCAAGTTTGACTAGTAACAAGAAACAGTCATATTTGCACAATAATGAAAAATGGGTGGAACAGAAAGGATTTGCACTGGATGTTCAATCGAGCGTGAATACAGCAACCCCTAACATTTTGTCAGGGAATAGACTTGATGAACAAAGGCGAGATATTTCAAAAATCCGTACTAATGAAATGAACTTATATGGGACAAGCCTTGTTGGCTCTTTGAGACTGGAGAAAGAATTGGTGGGTATTGGGGAGAAATTACTAAGGATCCACAAACTAGTTATTGAATCAATAGAAAACTGTGCTTGGTATATCAGAACGGCATTCCGAGATATTTACAGAATAATCGTGCATTTCTTGATTCAACTTGCTACACTTCAAATGCAATTGGCACGAGCTATTGACGAAGTAACGCATAAACTAGGAGAAGCTAACAAATCAAACTTAATAATTTCTGACCGATCTAGATTATTAAGAATTGGAAATAACCAATCCAAGAACTTATTGTCTCACGCTTATCTCTACGAAAAAATATGGCATGCTAATAATTTAGACTTAACAATTTTACTAGATGAAAATGCGGTAAGTTATAGAATCGAAGGAAATTCTCGTGCTGGAAATGAAACAAATTGGGATGAAATTTCAAAATTAAATGTTCATACTCAAAAGGATTCATATTCTAGAAAGTCTCGCAATAGTATCTCGACAAGTAACCTTGAAAACCCAGCTGCGCACAAATATAAATATTTTGATGAACGTATAAAGATCTGTGGAGAATGGTGGGGGCTTACCAAATCATTTCAAAAATTAACTAGAAATGATTGGAAAATTTGGCTAAATCATTTTGAGAGGTACAACGTACCTGTGGAGGTATGGCAGCGAATAGCACCACATAGATGGAGAACTGATCTCGGCAATTTCAAAAAACTTGAAGAAATCGACAAAAACATTTTGGATGGGCATATCATTTCCTTATCTTGCAAAGCAAAATACGACTATTTGATTTACACCGAAAACCCCTTGCTTAAAGATCGACTTAGAAATTTTAATAAACGTCGTAGATTTCACTACTTTTTAAAAAATCTCGTCGGTCATTTGGCAGAAGCAAGTGTGGATAGATGGAATGGCATCGAACGAGGACAAATGAATTCTCAAGCTCGTTTGGAATATATGGTTAAAAGTAATGACGAAAAAAATCTTGTTTCTTTACTCATCTTTAATTCCAAGATCAATTGGGATTTCAGACTAGATTTGGCTTTATGGTCAATTACGGATATTACGATAAGAGATTATGATAAAGAATTCGGATTTGCACCTAAATTTGAAAAGTCTATGCTGACTAAAAAATATGATCTTCTTTCAAGAAGCAAATCTTACAGATTCGGCTTGACGTTACCGCTGAGCGAGAGATTTTTTCAGAATCAAACACCTCAATTGGGTAGAAAAAGATTTATTAGTCGAGAATCTTTTTCTTCGAAACTTCGATGGAGATTTAGATCAAAAAAATTGAAAAGAAAATTGGAAAATTTGAGGGAAGTAGTATCAATCGTTAATGTAATCGGGAAAGAGCAAAGCATTACTTCGTTTTATGGCAATATAATGTTAGAACCAGATTTGTTGAATGTACTTTTCACTCAAAACAGGCATAAAGTTTTGAATCATTTGTTTTTCAATGCTCATCCGCGTAGACCCAAAGTTTTTGACGATCAAATTTTGATGTACAAAATGGTTAGCACTCTACTGAAACTTAGAAGTAGATTGAAAAAGAGTTTAGATAACGAATCTTTTAACTTATGCCCATTACCTTTCCTCGAGGTAAAAAGTCAAAAGGATTCTTCTTTTTCCAATATCAAAGATTTTTTACTCCCCAGGCGTCGCCGGCAACTGCGGTTCCTTGAGTCTCTATCAATTCCAGAACTGACAAGATTTGAAAGGAATTTGTTAAACTCTATTTTTGATTCGAAAGAAATTGAAAAGAGGAAAATCCGTGGGAATCTCATGGGAGTACAGAGGATCAAACGTTTCCTATGGCCTGGTCATCGCCTAGAAGAATTAGCCTGTATCAATAAATTTGCTTCGGTACTGCCAATGGTAGTCGATTCTCAGCTCTTAGAATAAGAATGTATCCAATTATCGAAGACTAGTTAAAGTTCAATAGTTACTAAATTTTCTTCATTTGGGGTTACTAGATCTTCGGTAATCTCATTTGAAGAAAATATTGGATTAAAATCAATAAATTCATTTGAAAAACTCGGAAGCTTTGCATTATAGATAATGATTTCTTCTTCAAAGATTCTCTTGCATCCTCGGTTGATTATTTGTTGTTTCTCTCCCCTTTGTTTAAAACCATCAGAGTATTAAATTTTTGTTAAATTGATGGATAAAATGATCGGATTCCTTGGTTTGATCAACTAGATAGTTTCTTAAAGCAACAGAGCACTAGCTTCTTAGGAGTCAATATCTCATTAGAGAGAGAGGATTAGGTCACTTAGCCACTTCAAATTGGGATAGCTAAGTGGCAAGAGGAGGAATAAACATTATGGCCGTCATAGTCATAGTCGACATAGTCGGCATAGTCGACATAGTTGGCATAGTCGGCATGGTTGTCATATATATATATATATTTTTCTTTTACGGAATCTCAAATTTGTTCCTGCTTCTTCAATCTGGCTCTTCCTTACCTATTTCACTAATATCTTTAATAAGCGGAGGATCTTATGAACCACCTGGCCACCTTACTTGGTACCTTCGGGTAATGAAATACGTTTTTTATCAGGTTTTACTGTAGTGCCTCCGTTATTTTCAAGAATCCGTCCGCGATTCTTTAAAACAAACTAAAAAACTCTCCTCCGATGAGCAGCACCTTATTGCGATGAATATTGCCACAAGGGTATGGGATAAGTTCAGTCACACGCCATCCTCTGAGAAGAGCAGCTTGTGGTCCCATCTGAGCTCCTTTACTGGATCTATATACCAATATATAGTCCCGGGTTTCGCTCGATCTATCTTATTCCTTCCTACCTACGTCATTACCACTCCCTTTAGATTTTTTATAGAAAAAAAGCGAATGGACTCCCTAAGGGAGCAAACTCGTGATATGGCTGTGCAAGGTTTAGGGAGCCTTGTTATACCCATCAGCCTTGCCTATCTGGCCACATCCCTGCTTGTTCGCAGAATGGAGTACGTCCGAATAGTCAACGGGGAGGGACCTCAAGGGGACCATGAAAGAGGTTTTAGGGAAGACTACCCTGCCACCAGAGCTGGTTCTCGAGGAATTAGCTATGGTTGCATGCCACACGAGTATCTATGCTGGACTTATGGGCAAGGCGCGGGCACCTAATACGTGGGAAGCTTACCATTCTCCTTCCTTCTGGAAGTACGTATTTTCTCAGTGGGGAAAGGATATTCCTAAGCCTTTATTGCTTTATCCGAGTTTAAACGGAACTAGCCTGACAGGGGAGGGAACCCTGCCAGCTAAAGTCAAGGAAGCATGCGGGCATTTGTCTGGGGTGGAGTTTGAGATGACATGCGCCGGGTATTGCGCCACCCCTTCTGCAAGAGCTATCCCTTTTTCAAACTTCGATAGGGCAGAGAGAGAAGAGTTATTGGCCTACCCGAAGGCTCCCCTATTATGGAAAGGAGGAGGAGGCCTCAATCCCGGGTAGGAAAAGGAGTAGTTATCACGAGGGTCTGATGACCTCCCGAGCATTGGCTTCTCACGAGCTTGTCCTTCTCATGTTTCTAGTAGAAAAGCTACTCAACGATCGATCTGGGATACCTATTAGTCTAGAAAATGATGGTCTGCTCTTTATTACACGAGAAGAGATAAGAGAGGATACGCTCAACAACCTAAACTCTTTTTTGAGGGCTCGGAGCCTGGAGTTTTTGGGATTGCCTATCTTATTGGCGAGGAAGAAATTGGAGAGGAAGAAATAGACCCAAAAAACACAAACAAAAAAACACAAAAAAAGCGAGATCCGAGGAAAAGATGAAGAGGATCGACAGGATTGGCAGGATCGGCATGGCCAGCTAGAGTGCCACGACCCCTCGGTCTCTCTCTTTTTGACTCTTTGTTCCCTCCCTCCTCCTTGTATCTCGTACATGCTTTGAGTAGGCTTTTTCTCACCTTTTTCTTCTTTTTTTACCCTTTTTTTCTTATTAGGAGGACATATGGGACTCTTTGCTACTTGACTAGGTGGTTTTGGTATATTCAAGTATTTCCTAGACCAGTCCGCTCTAGTCTCCCTTCGCCTCCTTTCACAAACCCTTGAGAAGGCCATCTCTAATCAAAAGAATCTACGACAAGAAGACCAGCGTCGCTTGCTTGTCGACTTAGCTACCGAATTGTGGGCCTCCATGGACCTGAAATGAGATCAGCCCGCCAATTTTGCCACTCGCATGGGACGGGGGGTACAATCCCTTTATATTTACTTCGTTCCCCAAGTCATCCGTTCAGTACAGATTCTGTTTCAACCGAATACAAGCTTTTTCTTCCATCTCTTCAATTTGATTCATAAGGGAATGGTTAAAAGAGGCTCGTGGTATTGACACGAACCGGTAGGGATAGATATACTGGGGATGAACCTCAAGCTAATAGAATAGGAAGCGAAAAGATTCACCTTGATCTTGGCACTTGAAAATAGAAGATCTTCTTCTGATTTCTCCACGGCAATGTTGAATCCTCCTCCTTTGCAGAAGGAAGAGCTAGAAGAGCATAAGAAGCTATAAGTCATGCAACTAGGAATCTTATGGAGAGTTTGATCCTGGCTCAGGATGAATGCTGGCGGCATGCCTAACACATGCAAGTCGGACGGGGAGCATCCTCGTGGTGTTTCCAATGGCGGATGGGTGAGTAACGCGTAAGAACCTGCCCCTGGGAGGGGGACAACAACTAGAAACGGCTGCTAATACCCCATAAGCTGAGAAGCAAAAGGGAGGAATCCGCCCGAGGAGGGGTTTGCGTCTGATTAGCTAGTTGGTGGGGCAATGGCTCACCAAGGCGGCGATCAGTAGCTGGTCTGAGAGGATGATCAGCCACACTGGGACTGAGACACGGCCCAGACTCCTACGGGAGGCAGCAGTGGGGAATCTTCTGCAATGGGCGAAAGCCTGACGGAGCAATGCCGCGTGGAGGTAGAAGGCCCACGGGTCGTAAACTCCTTTTCTCGGAGAAGAAGCAATGACGGTATTTGAAGAATAAGCATCGGCTAACTCTGTACCAGCAGCCGCGGTAAGACAGAGGATGCAAGCGTTATCCGGAATGATTGGGCGTCAAGCATCTGTAGGTGGCTCTTTAAGTCCCCTGTCAAATACCAGGGCTTAACCCTGGATAGGCGGTGGAAACTACTGAGCTGGAGTACGGTAGGGGCAGAGGGAATTTCCGGTGGAGCGATGAAATGCGTAGAGATCGGAAGGAACACCAAAGGCGAAGGCACTCTGCTGGGCCGACACTGACACTAAGAGACGAAAGCTAGGGGAGCAAATGGGATTAGATACCCCAGTAGTACTAGCCGTAAACGATGGATACTAGGCGTTGTACGTATTGACCCATGCAGTGCTGTAGCTAACGCGTTAAGTATCCCGCCTGGGGAGTACGTTCGCAAGAATGAAACTCAAAGGAATTGACGGGGGCCCGCACAAGCAGTGGAGCATGTGGTTTAATTCGATGCAACGCGAAGAACCTTACCTGGGCTTGACATACTGCGAATCCTTTTGAAAAAAAGGAGTGCCTTCGGGAACGTGGATACAGGTGGTGCATGGCTGTCGTCAGCTCATGCCGTAAGGTGTTGGGTTAAGTCCCGCAACGAGCGCAACCCTCGTGTTTAGTTGCCATTACTCAAATTGGAACCCTAAACAGACTGCCGGTGATAAGCCGGAGGAAGGTGGGGATGACTTCAAGTCAGCATGCCCCTCACGCTCTGGGCGACACACGTGCTACAATGGCCGAGACAGAGGGTTGCGACCCCGTGAGGGCAAGCTAACCTCAGAAACTCGGCCTCAGTTCGGATTGCAGGCTGCAACTCACCTGCATGAAGCCGGAATCGCTAGTAATCGCCGGTCAGCCATACGGCGGTGAATCCGTTCCTGGGCCTTGTACACACCGGCCGTCACACTATGGGAGATGGCCATGCCCGAAGTTGTTACCTCAACCGCAAGGAGGGGGATGCTGAAGGCAGGGCTAGTGACTGGAGTGAAGTCGTAACAAAGCAGCCGTACTGGAAGGTGCGACTGGATCACCTCCTTTTCAGGGAGAGTTCATACTTATTTGGCACTTCGGTTTTCTGCTCACTCTTCCAAGTCTTGGAAGAAGTGGTTTACACACCCCTAGACGGGTTTTTCTTTTCCTGTCTTAGAGGTGAAACAAGACCTAATCCATGAGCTTGTTCCCTCAGGTCAAAACAAACTGAAAAGAATCTCATCCTTCCTCGGGGAAATCCGAGGGATGGGGATGGGCTACCCGCTTCGGCATGGCAGGCCTCTCTCACTCCTTATGGACCAGGGGAGCCTGGATGACGGGCTATTAGCTCAGTTGGTAGAGCGCGCCCCCGATAATTGCGTCGTTGCGCTTGGGCCGTGAAGACTTTCAGACACATGGGTAGTTAGATGTGCCCATCAGCGCCTGACCCTAAGATGGGTATAATCCAATTCTATTACCAAGGAACATTAGCATGGCGTACTCCTCCTGTCTCGACTTTCGGGATCAAATTCTTTTTTGGGAGGATGGACAAGGCGATTCAGGTGAAATCCTATGGGGATTCAACTTTCTATTCACCCGTGGGATCCGGGCGATCCAGGGAGGACCACTTACCCCCAAAGGCTCCCCTCGGGAATCTATACATTCCTTATCAATGTATGGATCACTATCTCTTGAGCACAGGTTGAACAACTTCGGCTTAGACGTGAAAGAAGGAGCACCTGAGAACGCCAATTCACGGACCAAGAACTACGGGACCACCCTTCTGATTGGGGGGTGGCAGAAGGATCATACTATCCGAGCCTCTTCTGCTTTACTCACGGGTCTGTAGAAGTAGCAATCAATTTCAATTCCCGGGTTCGAGGGGTCCTCCAACCAAGAAGGACTACTCGGAAAGGCTGGGAGTTTAGGCCTATACACAGGAGGAATGTTGGGTGACAACTGTTCCCCAATATTTCAGTCTATCCACATCAATTGGGTATTTCGGGCAACCCCCAGACCAAATTGATACCTTGAGAGAAATGTCTTTGTTTCTCTCTTCTATGATAGGATCAGGTTCGAAAAAAGATCCTAGAGTGTACAGACCAGAGTTAAGCGTTGATGAAAATCTCTCGACGCCTCTCTTTTTTTTTCTTTTCCAACAGAACTTGTTACTAACGAGGGAAGAGGGAGGGGAGACTCCAGGCACACTTGGAGAGCGCAGTACGACAGGGAGTTGTACGCTGCATTCGGGAAGGACGAATCGTTCCTAAGAGAGAATTCGGATAGGATCTCGGTGTAGGTGCGGTGATTCACTTCACGGGCGAGGTCTCTAGTTCAAGTCCAGGATGGCCCAGCTACGCCAAGGATAAGGAAAAGAAGCATCGAATCTGTTCACATATACTTCACTTGGCCGAAGCATAGGGGATATAGCTCAGTTGGTAGAGCGCCAC
>NC_141137.1:170677523-170692523 GCF_053477565.2 Lygodium microphyllum
TGCAGAGGATGTGTGGGGGGAGGGTAGTACTTCTTGACACGACTGCCATTGAAGAAGCCTATGCCCTCGCCGTCTAGAGTCTTGAGCTCAACACTGCCAGTTCGGCTAATTGCACGAACTTTGAAAGGTCCAAGACCTCTAAACTTCATTTTTTGCTTATGCCCCTTAACTGAGTATAGGAGTAATAAGTCTCCCTGTTCAAAATGACACGACTGCCATTGAAGAAGCCTATGCCCTCGCCGTCTAGAGTCTCGAGCTCAACACTGCCAGTTCGGCCGATTGCACAAACTTTGAAAGGTCCAAGACCTCTAAACTTCATTTTTTGCTTATGCCCCTTAACTAAGTATAGGAGTAATAAGTCTCCTTGTTCAAAATTACGTTGCTTGACGTGCTTGTCAAACCAGTTCTTGCATCATGCCTTCTCGTATATGAGTGTGTGAGTGGCTAGAAGACGAGTTTCTGAGAGGCATTCGAGCTCAACTAGGTGTTGCGTCCACGCCCCCTTTCCTTTCCATCGTTCCTAAAGTGCTATTCTCAGGCTAGGAATGAAGAACTCTACGAGGAGAATTGCTTCAGTTCCGTAGGTCAACCTAAAGGGAGTTTGGCTGACAGCAATTTTATAAACTGTACAATAAGCCCACAAGGCTGCCATCAGCTTGTTGTCCCAGTCACTGCACAAAGCAGAGACTACTTTGGTCAAGACAGTTACAAGAATCTTATTCGTGGACTCCACCTGGCCATTTGCTAGAGGGTAGTATGGAGAGGATTTTCGATGGATAAGTAGAAAGGTGGATAGAAGATGTGTTATCACTTCATTGATTAAGTGTGTGCCCTGGTCACTAACTAGTTCGATGGGGCAGCCGAATCGTGAAATCACCTGCTCCCACAAGAACTTGGCAGTCGTTCTAGCATCGTTATTTCGTGTCGCTCTCACTTCTGCCCATTTTGTTAGGTAGTCTGTGGCCACAATGATGTATTTGGCCTGTGAATATTGTGCAGTTGGGCTGATAGGTCCTATGAAGTCAATTCCCCATTTTTTGAAGGATTGTTGTGCAATGAAGGGAGTCAACTCCATTTGATCCTTGCGAATCGGGACCTTTGTCCCGCTGACACTCATCATAATGCTTAACGAATCGTGGTGCATCACAAAACAGCGTTGGCCACCATAGTTGAGACTGTAGCACCTTACGAGTTGTCGTGTCTCCACTAAAGTGCCCACCAGTCATTCCACTGTGCGCCTCTGTGAGCACATCGTGCATCTCGTGCTTGCACATGCATCTACGCAGCAGTCCATCTTGCCCTAGTCGATATAGCTTGCATGCTATCAACTGGTAGGGTTGGATCTTGAGGATGAGTCACTTAAGTCTTTCCTTTTCTATCGGTCACTCGGGCAATCCATGTTCAAGCACTTAGACTATATCATCTGCCCAATATAGCGTTAGATCAGCCTTAAATAAATCTCTCTCGCTAGAAAGGTTAAAGAGATGGGCATTTGGCAATTCATCGACAATGCCTTCTCCAACAGCCTCTCCCGTGGGGATGCGTGACATATGGTCAACCATGCAGTGCTATTTTCCTTTCCGTACGACCACGGAGAAGTCGAACTCCAGAAGCAGAAGGAGCCACCGAGCTATGTGTTCTGTAGCGCAAGGTTTATTCACCAGATATAGCAAGGCTTGATGGTCCACAAATAAGGTAAAGGGTGTAGCCAATAGGTAATGCTAGAATTTCTTCACAGCAAACACCATGGCCAAGCCCTCTCTCTCTATCGTCGAGTAATTCATTTCCGTCTCATTGAGTTGTCTGTTAGCAAAGCTCACTGGGTAGTCTAGGTTGTGTTCGCCAAGTTGGTATAACACTGCCCCCACAGCAAATTTCGAGGCATCGATATGCACGTGAAAGGTAATGGTCCAATCTGGGGCTCGTAGAATCGGTGTTGTGGTTAGAGCCTTCTTCAACTCTTCATATGCTCGTTGGCATGCTTCAATCCATTCAAAGACAATCAACAGCTTGTACAAAGGTCTGGCAATCAATGCGTAATTCAACACAAACTACCGATAGTACCCCATATGGCCTAAGAAGCATTGAACTCCCTTATAGTTGATTGGGGGCGGAAGATCAACAATAGCCGTGACTTTTGAGAAGTCAGTGGCAATGCCATTCTTTGACACCATGCCCTAGGATGCATCCATGCTTCACCCAAAACTAGCACTTTAAGGGGTTCACGGAGAGACGATATAGACCACACCGCTCAAGGACTGCCCGGAGTTTGTCTAAGTGCTCTCTCCAAGTCGAGTGAACACACAAGTCATCTATGAAGACTTCCAACTCTTTGCGAAGCATGTCTTTAAATATGGCACACATGAGGTGTTGGAAGGTGATGGGGGCATTAGTCAACCCAAAGAGCATGAGTATGTAAGCAAAGACGCCCCACTTAGTGGCGAAGGCAGTCTGTCGACAGGATGCACTTGCACCTGGTTGTATCCCGAGAAGCCGTCTAGAAAACTGTAGGCTTCCTTGCCAGCCACTCTTTCAAGCATGTGCTCATTGTACGACAATGGATAGTTGTCCCTCTTAGTGGCAACATTCACCTTCTTGTAATTGATGCGCACTCTGATTTTTCCATTCTTCTTCATGGCAATGACTATGTGCGATACCCAGTCTGTGTGCTCAATTTCATAAATGAATCCTACTCTCATCAGCTTGTCAATCTCTTCCTTGACCGTGTGAGCGTGTTTTGGATTCATAGAGTGCGAGCACTGCTTGACTGGCGCCATGGGTATGTTATGAGTCACTACACTCGGATCTACCCCCTTAAGCTCTTCTGAGGACCAAGCGAATACATTTATGTACTCTCGCAAGAGAGCGGAAAGACCCATTTCCTCGTCCTCAGTCAAGTCATCGGCAATGAAGACTGGTCACGGTGTCTCCCCTTCCTGGGCTAGGTTCACCTCCTTGACCTTGGCTGGTCTCTCGATCGGTTCACTCGTTTGCCCTTGACGTTTGGCAGCCAAAAAGATCACTACCCTATCCCCTTTTTTGAATTTTGTAAATCTTTTAGAGAGGTCCTACGATTTTCTCTGTTCTTTTGTTCATGTGTCCCTAGGTTGTTTTATCCTTTCCTCTTTCAACCGTCTGTGCCTCAAGTGGACGGGTAGGTCCCCCTTGGTGCGTCTGGTCTTGGCTAGCCGAGTCGCTATCTGAACTTAACTCCGACTCAGAGTCGAACTCCCCGTCTTCGCTAGAAGAGGTGGTCTCCCCTGGTGGTCGCAACTCAGATGGTGACTCTGTCCTAAGCACTGGTGTCGTGCCGGATTGGGCTAAGCCTGCCTGATCGAAATCTATGGCTCCTACGTGTTCCAACCAGGCACGATCACAATCGATGCGCATGACCCCTCGCTCTATCCTGAAGGCACTCTTCTTCTACGGCTTGGAGTGTGCCTGTATTTGTTCTATTTTCCGTCCCTCAGTGTCATATTCTACGGTATCCATCTCACCCTCTCTTTCATCACTGAAGGATCTGCAGTCTTCGTATTCCTCGTTGGAGTCCTCTTGGTCAAACTGCTCGTTATCTCTTAGGTCTTGGTATATCTATTGTCTTTGATCGGGGATTAGGGCCTAGTTGTACATGAGGTTCAAGTCATGCACCCTGGTCCATTGCCACTTGGATTCATCTAAGAGATCGTGGAGTGGTTTGAAGTTTGCTGCTGGATTGCCAGCTAGCTTGCCGGTTAAATATTCCAAAATCTCCTGGAGTTCCCTCTTGTTATTTGGCACTTGGAAGGTGACATGTCTAGGTCTCCCCTGAAGGGTTCCTGCCATCATGCAAACTGGTATGGAGGGTGCGTCCTTAGACTTACCGATTGTCTTGATGGCTTGCTCGTATGCCTCATGGTCTGAGAAGGGCAGGTCGATTGTAGCAAGGACATGCATCGAATCTCGCTCGTCCTTTGGGCATGGAATATACTTGGTCAAGGGTCCATATGACTTCTTGACTTGAGCATTCCCTTTAAGCATCGCAGAGATGACATCCAAGTCGACTGGTGAGGTCTTCCAGGTGTCCATCTCTACCCTCACAGCGCATGTTCTATTACCAAGGAAGATTAAGCCGTTACCCCAATCTTCGATGACTCTGGCATTGCGCATCCAGGGTCGGCCTAATAGGATATCGTAGTCCACACCCTTCATGACTATAAAGTCAACCAAGAACTAGACACCTACGATTTTCACTAGCCAGTTTTTCAGCACCCCGAATGGTTTCACTCTCATACCATTTGCTAGTGTGACATTGAACTTAGTAGTCTCAACAGGTGGGTTTCCCCAAATCTGAAGCACTACGTGGCTAAGCACACTAACCCCAGCTCCTGTGTCTATGATCCCCTTTCTTGTTGTGTCGCCTAGGGCTAGGACCAGTAAGATTGTATGCATCTCAGTGCCCTCCCAGAAGGCATTAATGTGCAAGGACTTTAGCACAGAGTGCAAGGTTAGAGTCGGTATTTGTGTCTCTACATCATGGTTGTGCAGATCAGCATCTTGCTCTCGTGATCCTTCAACCCACTGTTTCAGGTTTTGCCATAGGATGGGATACTGCTTAAGCAGGTCTCCCAGACTTAGCGTTACAGGGGTGGTCACCAGCATGGTAAGGAGGTCATTGGTTGCTCGTCTCTCTCCTAATCCTAATTATCCTGCCCAATGGCCATGACTAATTTGTAGGCCTGCAGCATCAAGACTTGGCCCAAGCGGTACTACTTGCGGTGCAGTCGCATCCCTCGACCTTGGTCGAGGGGGTGAGACAGATGTACTGATGCTGGAGAGATCATCAATCTCGTCCTCTAGGATGGGCTCAGCATTCTTAAAGTGCTCTTGGGCCTCTTTCACCCATTCCTTCACTTTCTCTATGGCCTCTAGTTGGTGCTTCGGATGCGGGTATTCCCCTACCTTAGCACTTCCCTTTTAGGCCATCTTAGGGGCTGAAGTTTCTACATGTGCATCAGTGACCTTCTTTCCAGGAGGCAGAGTAGTAGCACTCTTAGTTTTCAATGCAACCTTAGCTTCAGGCCTCTTCTTTTTCCACCTATGGCTCTTCTTCCCTATCGATACTGCATCGAGATTGCTAGGCCCTGGCAATGATATGCTAGTCTGCTTCATCTAGGAACAAGTCATGACCCGCAATGGGATAGGTGTGGCCTCCCCATCGAGGTTCTCAATACCAAACAGCCCCAATGGGACAAATGGCACGCTGGCTGAACTTGAAGATGGTTTTCGCTTTGGGCAGTTGACGAAGAGATGAGTGATCCTGCACTCAACACACCTTAAGTCAGCTTTGTCTCTGTTCTGTTGTTCCCTCTCAAGGCAATGTGATGAGACATGCCCTGGGTGACCACAATTCCAACAAATGATTGGATCTTGTGTCTGCCCTCCTAGGCCTCTTCCTCATCCTCTTCCTAATGCCATCACTGGTACTGGTCGATAGTCCATAAGGACTACATTGCCCTAGTCGTCGTGTGAGACGTAAGGGTATACGTAAGTCTCTTCCTCATTCAGCTCTTCCACATAGTGGACTAGAGTGTCACTCGGTGGATGGGTCATGTAGGGACAAGGTGGTCTAGTTATGCCTATAGGGTTTATGTCCATCCTAGGAACAACCAGCTTAATGTCGTTAGGCGTAGGAAGGGCCAATGGGGCTCCCCTTCTAAAGAATGGATGCGGCCTGTTCGCTAGGTAGGGCTGGCCATATGGTTGCGAGTACGAAAGTCTTCTTGGTAATCTACAATGCGCGACATCGTGACCGAACCTACCACAAATAGTGCAAGGTCTTGACTTGGGGTCTTGACACTCGACTGGTAAGTGGTTTCCGCCACAGTACACGCATTGGACATGTGGGCACATTGGTCGTCTCAACATGTCTTACAACTTGGCTATCTCCATCTTTACATTAGCCAAGTCCTGGTTTGTCTCGGTGGCCTTCCCCTTATCTTGGGTGGTTGGGCCTAATCGTTTGCTAGAGGTTGAAGCTCTCTTTGAGCTCTGCGAGTTAGTTTCTTCTGAGTTTAAGCTCTTGGAGCTTCTCTCTTTCAGCTGGTCGTCAACTCTGATGGCTTCCTCAAAAACCCTAGCTAGCACATCTCATTGCAAGCTTGAGTTGCTTGCCAAAGCCTTATACAGTTCCTCATTTCGAATTCCGCTGATGAATACAGTTGACACTGTTGTTTCAGTTGGTCGCTCGCCCGTAGGGATTCTCTTGAAGAGACTCCTCACGTGGGTCACATAATCGCGAATGTCTTCCTTCTCCTTCTGTTTGGCATTCATCAGTCGCACTAGCAGATTGTCGAAGTATCCAGGCTCGGCAAATCTCTATATGAAGAGATTCTTGAGGCCGTTAAAGTTGGTTCGCTCTGCGGCATCTAAACTCGTACACCAAGTTCTACCCTTGTCACCTAGGCAGAGCCCGAATGCTTGAGAGCGCTGAGTCAGGTCGATGAGGCCGTTGGCTTCACAAAATTGCTCGAATTGCTCTACGAAACTGTATGGATCGTCGTGGGGCTGGTACTTGTTGAGCTACTTTGCAACGATTGGGATTTTGGACTGGCTCTTGGAGCCTTGGTTTGCTCCTAATTCTACTAGTAGTGATGTCGCTAGTGCTGCGGCACTTTGCTCTGTTGTTGTGTTGTCTAGCATTCGCTTCATAAGAAGCTCACTCAGCATTAAGTCTCCTTCCGAGCTCTCTCATGATTAGTTTGGTTTCTACCGGCTAGGTTCAACACCCAACCACTGTACCTCACGCAATTCTGTGCTTTACCTTTGGCTCCTAGCCTACTGATCTCGGTTGTACTCTACTATGCTTTGTAGTGCCTTGTGGGCTAGCTTCCTCTCCTCTTCTAAGTCTACGATGATAGCATCTGATGTCCTGCCGCGGTGCTCATACCGGGTGTGTGCATCGTAGATACTAAAAACCAGCACCAACTGAATCGCCTCTGGGAAGACTCCTAAGTCGAGTTTCTCATTCGGCCTACAGTCTGGGTTTTCTTCTGCCATCGTCTTATTCTCGTGCTCAACCAAGCTATCAATCAGGTTGAGTAAGTTTGTCAAATCCACCTCTTTAGCACCGCTTGCTTGGTCCTACTCCGTATGTCGATAATTTGTCTATGTCCTTGGGGCTTTCTCCTGTTGGTGGGTTTCTTGAGTTGTTTATCTAAGTGAGTTCCTTGACTTATTAAATATAATCCTCAATTTATCTCTTCTTAGTGTATGTGTTCATTCCCGTGCACTTGTGCTCAATCAAGCTTTCAGTTTTCCTTAAGTGTACGTCAAGTGTGGAAATTCAAGGTGGGTGCGGCAAACAATATCTAAGCATCTCACGCGCTCTCGCTTTGTTTTGGGCCTGATAGGCTCGTCGATCCCGTCTTGACAGGGTTTCGGGTTTTCCTGCCACGTTCTTGATCCTGTCAGGGTTTATGGCTCAATGGGTTGTCTCTAGGACTCTAGGTCTCACAACAGCCTATGCAAGCTGCTAAGTGGCTGCGCCTTACAATTTTACCTATTCCTTGCACCATAATCGAGTTCTGAGCGTCAAGAGGACTCACGACAGGTTTTGCGACTGAGCTCTAGTTGGGTCTGGTCAAATTTCTAGAAAATTTGGGAAGGTCCACACTCGGCCCAACTTGTCCGAATTGCAGGGGCCGAGTGGGTGACTTGGACAGCCGAGGCGCACGGGCCGAAGGTTGAATGGGCGACTAGGACGGAATCTACTCGGACGAGTCGAAAAATGTTCACTCGAATGGGGTCACTCGGACGGGCCGAGGAAGTCTACTCGGACAGTCGAGGCACACAGGCCGAGGGTCGAGTTTTTCGTGGGCCGAGGGCCGAATTGGGACGCATGGACGGGCCAAGGGCCGTAGGCTGAGTTTGTAAGTGGGGTCGAGTGATGTTACTCAAACGGGCTGGGTAGGGTTTTGGGGCCAGGTCGGCCGAAAGACAAAGGGCCGAGGGCCAATTCTGGAACTGGCCCAAAAGTCGGTCGCTCGGACAGGTCGAGTTGCGTGTGATGCGGCAACGCCGAGGCGATTTTACTCAAAATTGACAATTTAGCTAATCATTTTTATGGGAGCTTTCACTCAACCGCTAAGACCCTCAAACCACTTACTGTTTCAAGCGTTCTAAGTCAAGCACTAATGGCTACCTCTCACATAGCCAATGCGCCATCCATATCTACGGGTGTAGTGAGCTTACCTTCATATTACCTCCTCTCCCGCGCACTTCGGTAGCTCCACGATCCAAGTGCAAGCTTCAAGCAAGCTCCATCCTCAAGCTCCACTCTCTAAGCTCCATAGCCGCGAGCAAGAGAAGAGAAGAGAAGAGAAGAGAAGAGAAGAAGAGAGGAGAAGATGGAGAGCTTCTCCTCCCTGGTCCCTCACCCTCACACACTCACTCCCTCACACTCACACTCCCTCTCTCAAGCACAAGCTCAAGCAAGCAAGAAGAAGAAGAAGAGGAGAGCCACTTTTGGCCACACACAAGAACAAGCTTCTCATTCACTTTTCAACTTTATATACAAAACCCTAAATCCCTTTTGGGCGATCATCCCCTTATCCCCTTTTTTACATGGACGGCCATGGCCTAGGCCCTTTTTCCCATTGTCCTTCTATCTTCCTAGCTTGCTTCCTACCGCCCATCTACCTTTACAAATTGCACGGGTGAGAGCCTGGCACTCCTTAAATTAAATCATGATGCGCTTGCACTCTTTTACAAAAGTATTGACCTGTGCTTTTCCTTGTGCGTCTTTCTCCCTTATTTAGGACTTTTCTGCGCTTCTTATGTTTCTAGATTTTCCTTGTGCACCTTTGTCTTCCGTTTTACTTTGCCTTGGCCTTTGTCTTTTGCTTTAGCTTTTCCAGATTTTCCACCTTATTCATCTAACGGCTAACAATTTCACACACAACCGTCCAGATCACAACTAGGGTGCAAGGGGAAGTGATTGATATATCTGAAGCGATCGGTAGGCTCTCCGACGACAATGTCGAATCAATTCTCTGCGAGTTCTCTCTCTCTCTCTCTCTCTCTCTCTCTCTCTCTCTCTCTCTCTCTCTCTCTCTCTCTCTCTCTGTGCAAGGGTTGCAAATGAGCTCTCCCTTGGTCTCTTGGCTCTTAAACCCCTTCTTGGGTAGGGTTTGGATGCTCCCAATCACTCACTTACCGACATTAAGCCTCCCAAGCAATATTTTTGCCACTTTTTGCATGATTTGTGCCCTGTTTTACCCTGTTTTGCAATGGTAAACCCTATCCTTTTCTGATTCGATTTCCTAGTCTTAACCTACGCTAAATGCAACAAGAGTCGAAAGCAAAAAATTGAAATGATTTCTCCATGTCATCAAACAAACAAAATAACCCAAAATACTTACTTGCTTTGAAGATTAAAAAACCCAACTTCCTACCTATCTCAAGCTCCGATTCGGGGATGAATCCCTTACTTCGATGCTCGATATGAGGCGCGCAAGTGCTCAAGCTTGAATCCGTTGGTCCTGGCACACGGAACCAAAATGTGGGAGCGTTCGCTCAACCGCCAAGACCCACGGACCGCTTATTGTTTCAAGCATTTCAAGCGAGCTCTAATGGCTATCTCTCACCTAGCCGACGTGTCGTTGATCCTACGTGTAGTGAGCTTACCTTGACGCCAAAATGAGTAGTTTGGATGTACTTGATGTCTATGGGTGTTATGTATGGATGCTACACAGCCTATATGCTCATGAGGTCTTATTGATGCTTGATCTTGGATCTTCTAGCACTGGTGCTATCAGATGCCCTAGTTGAGCTTCTTTGCTTGATATTTATAGCTTTTGTGCCAATGGGAGCATCTTGATATGCTTGACAAACATTGAGTAGGCGGTTTATGCTACTTGAGCATTCCGATACTTGAAACTAGGATCTTCACTTGGATGTTGCATGATTGATATGCCATGGTCCTCACAAACATACTTGGGCTGATTTGGGCTTTGCACTCCCTGAGCATACACCTATTTGTGTTAGGTCTCGCCAGTGTTGTGTACACTCTGCCCTATTACACAGGGGGTGTGCCAGCTTACTGATAGATTCATTTGACATGCTTGCGTGTTTACTCGATGTTCATATGACTATCACATGCCCATTTATGCCTACTTGATGTTGGTTATGCTTTGACAGTCAGTGGTTGACTTGGTGCATTCATTTTGCCTATAGTTTGCTCTCATTGTACTTGGATGTAATTTATTACAGCAAGTAGTTATGCATGGACTGATGTGGAATTTCATGCTGAATCATCCTGATTTTATGTACTTTTGATGGTACTTGGTGAACAGCATCATTAGCTATCAGTTCGTGGTCATTTTGCCTTGGTTTTGGTGGTATTTTGGTTGTTTACAGCACAAAACAGCCAGCAGTTTTGAATTGTCTGCACCATTTTGGACTGCAGTATGGCATCTTCTTTCACTGGCAGTACTATCTTCAACATCACTAAGCTTGATGGTACGAATTATGCCTATTGGAAGAGCCAAATTTGGCATGTATCGGTGTAGAAATCTCAAATCAAGCCACTATGGATGCATGGCAAGTAGCCTGAAACTATGACTGATGACGAATGGGATGAGCTTGAGTTATTATGCAAGTCCACCCTCATCTTGTCTCTCACTGAACAGGTGCATTCCAATGTGGTTGAGAAAGCACAGAGGGCTTGGTAGCTTTAGGATAAAATTAAGAACCTCTATGACAAGAAAAGTCCAGCAAGTCAGATGTATTGGCTGAAGCAACTTATGGACTTGCGCATGGAGGAGAATATGATGATGTCTACTCATTTGAGCCAGTTCCATGCTATTCTCAAAAACTTGACTTTGTAGGGCAATACCTTCAATGATGAGGTTACTCCATTGTTTTTGCTTGGGACTCTAAGTGAGTCATGGGATGTATTCCACACTGTCTTATATGCTCCTGCTACTATTCTAGACTTGCCTGATGTAGCAAGTGCTCTTCTACAGAGGAAGAGATCAACCCTAAGAACTTGGATGCCTCTCATGTGTTGCATGCTTTAATCGTTAGAGGCAGAGATGGTAATGGAAAGAATGGCCATGGGTATGGATGTGGCAAAGACTTGCAAAAATCTAGGTCTAAGTCACGTGATAAGTTGCGCAGCAAGTCTCATGGGAGAAATGCTAATGTGACATGTCATGATTGTGGCAAGAAGGGTCATATACCCCCACAGTGTCATGAGTTGCACAATGAGAAGCACAAAGAGAAGGGGAAGGACGAAGTACAAGAAAAGTCCTCTAATCATAGCATGGTACCTATAAAATCCACTATGAAAATCAAGGACATAAATGTCATGTAGACTGACGACTCCGATGGGGAGTACATACTTGTAGCTAGTTCTTGTGATGCCACACTGTTGACCGAGGTTTCGAGGTTCACTCTATGTATGTGCACTCCGGTAGCTCCACGATCCTAGATGCTAGCTCAAGCATCCTCAAGCCTCCTCCATCTCCAAGCTCCATCCACCATAGCTGCGTGCGCGAGAAAAGAGAGAAGAAGAGAAGAGAAGAGGAGATGGTGAAGGGCTTTACCCTCTTGATCCCTCACTCCCCCACACCCACTTTCTCACACTCTCACACTCCCTCTCTCAAGAGCACACACAAGCAAGGAGAAGAGAAGAAGAGAACTCTTGTTAGCCACACCCCAAAAGAATGGGCTCTCATTTACTTTTTGAACTTTATATACAAAACCCTAAATTTCCATGGGCACCCATCTCTTTTTTACATGAACGGCCGTTGTGGCAAGGTCATTTCTCTATTTCCCTCTTCTAGCCTTATGCCTCTAGCCTACACCTATCTAATATTATACAATTGGCATAGGAGGGAGCCTGGCGCTCTTTTACAAGAGTTTTTAGA
The DNA here is from genome assembly GCF_053477565.2 of Lygodium microphyllum. NCBI lineage: Eukaryota > Viridiplantae > Streptophyta > Polypodiopsida > Schizaeales > Lygodiaceae > Lygodium > Lygodium microphyllum. The sequence goes on from NC_141137.1 coordinate 170,689,433, forward strand.
GCCTTTTTGAGGTGCCTTTCATTTAAAATTGCGCTTTTTGCCCTAGCTTAGCTTTAGAGGCCGCCTGCATGTCTTTGCTCTTTTTCCATCTTTTTTTCGCTTTTTCCTTCATTTTTTCGCCATCTTTCTCCGCCATCTCGACTTGGGTTAACACCTGTCTAGTGACGAAGATGGTGAGTTGGCAACACTCATGATAGATTGCACTATTTTTATGGATACATTAGAGCCTAGCATACAAATTGGCTTATTGTCTTTTACTGAATTGCCCTAAGAATCATGGAGTAATAATGTGCATGCAAAGCAGCTTGCTATACTTAGGGAAAGTGGTAAATTTGGGGGGAAGTTGGAGATTACATCTTCTCTTTTGTCTCAAGTTTTTTCTCTTGATCTTAATGATGGTTCTAAACATTGGAGATGCACGGATGAGGCTATGCAGTAGGAGTTTGGGAATTCCATATTTGCAAGAAATCAATAAATTCCAAGGCATGCCAATCCCAAGAGAAGGTTCTTCATTAAATGGTTTATGGAAAGGTTTCTTCTCTTTATCAAGATGGACACAATCACCAAAGATACATTTGGAATCCTTAGGTATGCCAAAAATGTAGCTATCTCTAATTGGCCAAGTACTTTTCATGACAAGCTTGTGCAAGAAGTACATATACCCACTATTAGAAAGCAATAGCAGAAGAGCCGAATTGGATTGATGTTAGTAGCCTTATATGCTCATTTACAAGTGGTTTGTCTAAGTATTCATTCGTATCTTTGGGACTCATGAAAGGGGATAAGCCTAATGCATTCAAAAAGAAAAAGTTAGTGGATGGTATTCTTGTGGAACTTTATGACAGGGATTGACTCACTCTAATGCTTTATTGGATGGTGAAAATGGTCAAGGCAAAAGACTTGCTGCTCCATTAAATATGGGTTATTCTTTACATGATATATCATGCTGATGTGGGTAGTGCTATGCCTTTGGAATTTCCTGAATGGTTGAATTATGATGCTAAGCATGATGTGGTTCATGAAAATGTCTTCATAATAGGTTTGCAAAAGAAAGCCTGATTTTCTAAGGTGAAAATGGAGACTATGTCCAAGCAATCTGATTTTATGTAGTAGGGAAATAGAATGCCTTGTGACAGGAAAGTATTGATAGCAGGTTATGTTCCTCGTAACCTTGAGGAAGCATGTTCACTTATGTCTAGATTGCATAAATTTATAGTTGACATGAATGCATGTGGTGCTGTCAAATTGGATGTTGTTCAGTCTTTGTAGGAATAGTTGTTGTGTATGAAGTCTGAGAGGGATACTATGCTCATTGAGATGGATAAAGTGAAGGAGTTGTGTGCTAGTGAAGTGGATGCTTTGAGGAGACAAATTGATGATTATGGCGATATGTTGTCTAAGTGTAAGATATCATCGGCCACTTTCAAGGAGTGGACAACCACTATGCAAGCAAATTTTCAAAGTGAGCTTGATTTATTGGCTCAAGAGAATGCCAAATGGATTCTTCTAGATGCTTGGTTGGAACCTTTACTTAAGGTTGAGAAGCAGCTATTGAATGATATGGAAGTTGATTTGGATGGTTTCATGTTTATGCAGCGGGATTTGGGCGTGAGTGCGCACACATGTGTATGTGCAAGTGTGAATCATGCATGGTAAGCGTTCTTGATAATATATATCACAGTATGAGAGAGAGAGTGTGTGTGTGTGTGTGTGCACGCGCACACGCACGCTCTAAAATTCTTTGTGTTTTATAGAACTTTATTTAAAATATGTATTTATAACAAAATTGGATCCATTATACAAATGGCATGTAAGCTTACAACGAATTCTAGGCCTTTGATTGAAGCTTTGGCTCATAGAGATAGATGAGGGTGAAAGATTTAGAAGCAAAAGCATGCAAGAAGTGATTGCTTTGAAATCTCTAAGTGTAATTTGAATTGTTATGACTCTCTCTCTCTCTCTCTCTCTCTCTCTCTCTCTCTCTCTCTCTCTCTCTCTCTCTCTCTCTCTCTCTCTCTCTCTCTCTCTGTGATGTGCAAAGTGTGATATTTGTGTTGTCTTGAAAGTAAAGGGAAGTAGTCATGCGATAGCATGGTTGCTTTCCTTTGCATGCAAAAACATGGAGCAAGTGAGGTGAAGCCTTGCAACTTCTCAATGGTACCAATAACACGAAGCACAATTAGCAAGGCTATATGACATTGCCAATCAATAGTTGTATCAACTAGAGATACCCTAGATTTTGGACATGCTAGCAAACATAGTTAGGATGCCACACCTTCATCTAGGATGTTAACCACCATGGTTAGAATGCCATGCCTCAACTTGTAAACAATAAATCAAATACCACTTTTGTACGTTTTAATTAAATTGGCACATATGGATAGAGACCAATGGTTAATTGCACACGCAAATACAATACTCCTCCCATGGCTTTCTCCGACAACAATTAACCATGGAAAAGGAATGTTCCATGTCAATGTACTAATATCATAATGTACAAAGTTTCCCACATGCGCACCACATATCATCAGATTAAGCATAGACAATAGAATAGAACATTATTGTTCATTCTAACAAAGGGATGTTGCTCAAGTTTTAGCATCACCAAGCTCAACTCAAACACTTTCACAACCAACTAGTTGTGTGACACAATTGGAAGTGCCAAAGGGTCACATTATGTTCATGCTAGCGTCCCACACCATTGTAATTGAAAAGTGGATCAATAGCATGCAACCTTTGATCCAACTACCATACCCATCATCCAAAGATTCAATCCCATCCATTCAAAGATAAAAAATTTACACCATGATGATTCTAACAAATGCAAAACTTCATAGCTCTCCTACATTTCCACTAAAGGAACTACTTCTTCCATGGAGTGCACAAAACATGTGATTTACAAAGTATCCATGACTTTCAGTCGCACCTACAATTTTGATTAGCTACTTGAGGGACTATTATTTTTTATGACTTTGAAAAAGTGTTTTATAAGCAGAGTCCATATTTAGTCACATATTTTGTGAAGGCAACCTAAGAAATGGACCTTAAGAGTAGAAAATCTACCAAAGAGTGATAGCTCAATCAAATGGTG